>NC_084850.1:1286023-1296023 GCF_033115175.1 Lepus europaeus
TCCTGAATTGTTCTGTTTAATTGAGTGAAGCCTGAAGAAGTGTTTTTATTTAATTGGCATGATTAATTGTTCAATCCAGGAGCCACAACCCTCAAATAAATTGTTATTATCCTTTGCCAGGTAGCAACAGGAGTGGTTCTTCCTGTACTAGCTGACCTGGGGCATTTAGCTTGAGAGCACCCACAATAACAGACACGCAGAGACAATTTAGAAGGTGCTCATAAAAATGGGAGGAAGAAAGCAATTCCTGCTTTCACAAAGTGAAGCTCAACTGTGTACGACTAACCAAGTGTATCAGTAAAAGAGCTTCAGGAGAAGCAAAGGGGTGTCATCAAAATGTAATAGAAGTTAATGCCCACTGCAGTTCAAAATAAAATTATCATCGGGTGATGGAGACAACCAGAGCATTTAAAATCAATCACATTGCACAACTGTTCCACTTTAAAGTGGTGAAGCTAAACCGGAAAAGAAGCTGGATGCTGGGACAAAATGGACAAATGCAGGTGTCCACTTGCCTTCCAAAGTGGATATTGGAGCATCAAGGTCAAAGCAATTCCAGACAGAACATGAAAACAATTGTAGAGCACCTGACGGACGCAGAGGGTAATGCTGCCCTTGAACTGAGACACTTTCACTCATGACAGAAAAGCACGCTGTAAATCTTGAAAAAAGAAGCTGGAAGAAATACTATGGGACGGACAAATCTCAGACCCTTAATGGTAAGCATGTTACCCTGCTTCTTGCAATGGGACCTGGAGACAACGTGTGAAAGACTATAAACTCCCAGAGAACAAAGGCCTTGTCAAGGTCAACTGTGCGTTCCGAACAGCAGGTGATCTAGCTAAGCACCGTGTATGTTGCAGCTATTTGACAAACATCTGCTGCTGGAATACGTGGCAAACAGTGATGTCAACATTAACCTACTGCCTGACGATTTGGAAAAGTATGCTTCTGAAACACCATAGCTCATGTGAATGAATAAATCCTCCTGCTCCGTGCTTTAGACTACAATGTAAGGTTTAGCCAGCTTATTTAAATCAGAAACACTTAGAACCCAACATAATCAATTCATTTTACCTGAACAAACAGAAATCAAGAGTGGAATTCAACAGCAACAAAAACCAACATGCTGACTGATTAGGTGTCTTGTGGTGGCCTTTGAGTGCAGGACCCCTGAGGATGTCTGGCTCTAGTAAAAATGGTTCTGAGTGTAATAGATCAGGCTTCACCTGACCCCACCGTACAAACAGCCAAGCAACTTCCCCTGGTAGGTGCCATTGTTTCCCGGGTGGTGGAGGAAGGGGAAAGGCCAGTAAGGCCACGCAAACACTCATCTAGCTTCCAGAAGCTTCAAAGGGTGTCCAGAGAAACATCTGGACTCCTACAAGCATCTCAATAAGGTCCTGTTGCTGAATACCCCAGCCTCGAAGCATGAGCTTATCCGGAAAACAACAGGTGGCTTGTGCGCCAGAGCAAATATGGCTATCTTGTCTCCCCTGCTCTGCGGGAGAGAAAGTGCCTCTGGATACAGACAGCTCAGCAACACTTGTGTACATGGAACTGCTAAGTGCTTCTGCAACCGCAGCAGCGATACCTCTCGCCCTCTTGTACCGCACCTGTGGGGCCTTCTAACAGCACGGTCAGCTTTAAGGCCAACAGACATGGTCTGTAAATACTCAGACTTACCAAAAGAGACACAGAGGGATGACTCATTGTGCTTCAGAGCAAGTCTGGAGCAATCTGTCCGTCAGGGAAGGTCCCACCTGTTGGATTGAAATAATTCGTGTGAACAGAAGCAAACTCATGCACACCTTCCTGGAGCCTGCGCTCACTGCAGAAGACTGAAGACACTCCGCTGACAACCCCGACTTCACAGCCAGGCCAGAGCCCACCCACAACTGCGGAGCTGAGCCCCTGGGCCACAGTGGAAACTTGCCTCTATGTCCCCTCACCCTGTCAGGCCCTGGGCAGCAGTGCAGGCCCCCCTTGGGCCAACCCTGTATGGTGCAAGCAGGCTGACACGCGAAGTAACAGAATCCTAAAGGGCCAAAAGACAGGGTGTCCTCACCATGGAAAGTCTGTTTCTCTGGGATATTTGTGTCTGTGTGTGTCTTTTTCTGCATGCGTGGGCGGGAAGGCATCTGTTCCTCTCCTCACTCTGCCTGGCAACCTGTCTCTCTCTGTTTAGGTTTCCATCTTCTTTCCCTTCTATAAAAAGCCAGAAGGTAGACCAGAAGGGGATTCTGTAGTGTTTGTTGTACTTCACTGAAGAAAGGTTTATGTTCCCATTTCCACAAGAAGATGCACAGCATCTTACTAAAAATCAAAATAAATTGTTAAGTATAGCTTTGTTTAGGTTACTCTGCCTGGATAGAAACAGCACATAATCGAGATGTGGGGTGGGATGCTACACACACCCCAAGGAGCCCAGGCAGGTTACAGAAAGGGCTGGACCACTGGCATAGAAATCTCATTTGGAGTTCACTAGCAACTCAAGTGGCAGAGTAACAGGTCTGATTGGACCCGGGAATCTGCATTCCTCTGCAAGCACTCCAGCAGATTCTGATGCAGAGCTACACTTCCTTAACACCAGGCCCGGAGGCTCGCTCATCTCGAGCCCGCCTCAGACACAATTCCTGCCCGCCTGCCCTGAGCCTCCCACAGTGGGAACCCACTCTTCTCTGGTCTGTGCTGATGCTCAGACTTCTGGGAAGAGAACTCAGGGGTCCCTCACAGACCCAAGCCTGGAAATCAGGGATCAACAGGGTTCTAAATATACACGCAGTCACAGTTTTGCAGAAGGCACTGAACTGTGCCAGACAGCGGGCAAGTTGTTTCTAAGTAGAGGCCCAGAGTGGGCTGGGGGAGGGCTGAGACAGCAATGCCATCTGAAAATGCCGGGGCAAAATGCCGGGGCTGAGCTTGAAAAGAAAAGGTTTCACTGACCAAGGAGACGGAGGGGCTGCTGGCCTGGCCAGCCAAGGCTGGCTGGAGGGTGTCAGTTGGAACAGGGTGGGACCTCCAGGAAGAGAGCCAGCAATTGGAGGGGGGTGTGTGTGTGTCTGAAAGGGACCATGGTTTTGGGCAGCAGGCGACTGGTGTGTGTGTGTGTGGTGTGCGGTGTGTGTGTGTGTGTGTGTGGAAAAAGACATGTAATTAATCACCCTAAATATAGACCGGAGAAGCCAGCAAAGAAGTTGGGGGGTATAGTATAACGGGAGAGGTGGCCCCCCAGGAGGGTGAGAGAAAAAAGCACTGTTCAGAGGGCCTTCAGCTCTTTCCGCCCAGCAAGCATTGCCCCTTCCCTCTACCCCATCCCCCCTGCTCTTGCGCTCTAGGTTCCCATGCCCCCAGCCAAGATGAGGCTGGACCCCCCATCCAGATGGAAAGGAGGGGCTTCCTCAGCAGGAACCGTCCCCAGCCCATCCACCCAGCTCCTTGGACTGCGAAAAGTCTTAACCACCGCCCCCTCCCCCAGAGCTCCCTTTCCCCGTTGGCCTCCATGGCTCTTGGGCCGTGCAGGAGGAGGGTGGTTCTCTCTTTCTGATCGTGACCGGTTCCCATCCCCTAGCATCCCCGAAAGAAAAGCTTAGCCTCGGAACATCCGCGATTCCCGCCCTTGACCGCCGACCCCCACCCGCCGCAGGAAGGCCTTTTGGGCCTTGACGTACCCGCCATCCAGACCCCGTCCCCCCTCTCTGGCCAGCCTCAGGCCAAGCAGCCCCCTACCAGCTGAGACGCCCCGCACCACCGCACATTCTCGCGCGTCCACCCTGCACATCCTTCCTGCGGCCCCGCACACCTCAGGCCCGCACATCCTTCCGCTGCTGCACGATCACCTCCGCCCAGCACACTCTCGCGTCCCTGGCACATCCTCCGCAGCCCGCTAGCTCACCCAGGCCTGCGGGCGGCCCACGCGCGATGCTCGGCGGAGCTGCGCTAACGCGGCCCAGCCAGGCCGGCGTGGCAGGAAGCGCCACGGAGCAAGACCGTGCGGGGCCCGAACCCAGGAGCCCGGCAGCGCACGTTTCCCGGAGCCGCGGGCGCCGCCTGGGTACAGAAGGAGCGAGGCCCCGCCCCGCCCTCGGCCCCGCCCTGTCCGTCGACCTCGATTGGCCCGGAGAGGGGGGCGGGGAGGAGAAGGGGCGGAGTTGGGGGTGTGGTTGGGTGGAGGGGCCGGAGAGGCGGGTCTGGCGAGACCGTGGGGGGAGCGGCCTTTCCTGGATAGAGGGCTAAAGAGTGGGATGAATGCAGGAAGGAATGAAAGAGGGAATGAGCGAACAAACTGAGCAGCAGACGAAGAAGGAAAGGGAACGAAGACATGGAAAGGCCCCCTTCTCCTGGGTACTTTTAGGGTGGGGTGTGTGCAGGATCAAGAGTGCAGCCCTGGGCAAAAACAGCTCTCATCCCTGACCTCAGAGGCCACATGTTTGATGCCTTATCGCTCTCGTCAGTGTCTGTTAATGTGTGGGTTTGTGGTGGAGTGAGCACACAATCAACAACATATCAGCAATAACGATTTAAACTAACTTCTTCCACATTCTTGTAACAATTTTGTCCATTGGATGACATTTTTCTTATTTTTTTGTCAAGATTTTACCAAGAAAAGTTAGCGACATTGAAAAATACAAACAATTGTGCTCATGTACCAATGACTAATTATTCTACAATTAGCATTACACTCTTTGTGCTTGATTGTCTTTATTTTAGTGATGCATTTCAAAGTGAGTTGCAGACGTCAATATGCCTCAGCCCTTTCAGCATGCATAGCAGTATCTAGAGATCATACTTGTTCACTGTTTTCAGAAGTACATTTTACACGGAGTGAAATGCACAAATCTTAAGGGTCCTGTTTGGTGAATTTTTAGAGATGCAGAGCACTGTGCAAGTCTCAGCCATTCTGCTTCCAATCAAGCTCCTTGCTAATAATGCACCTGCGAAGACAGCACTTGATGGTCCAAGTGCTTGGGCCATGGCCACCCACGTGGGAGACCCAGATGGCATTCCTGGCTCCTGTCTCTGGCCTGGCTCAGCCTGTGTGTTTCTGCCATTTGGGTGCTAAACCAGCGGATGCAAGCCACCCCACCCCCCAGACACACGGCCTGTCTCTTCTCTTTGTCACTCTGCCTTTCAAATAGATACACAAATTAGTCTTTAAAAAAGATATAGAAAATTATCAACACCCTAGAAATGTCCCACGTGCCCCTTTTCAGTCTCCATCAGAAGCCCACAGAGGACATAGCCATTGTTCTAATTTTTCCCAGCATAGATTACTTCTGCAGATTTGAGTATTCACTATTTCATTCGAACAGAATCATATAGTGAGGAGCATTTAGTGTCTGAAGTCTTTCATTCAGTGTGGTGTTTTGAGGTTCATTGTTGTAGTTGGATGTGTTTGTGCTCCTTTCCTTGATTGCTGAGTTGTATTCATTCTACTGTGTAGGGACATGTGAGAGTTGGTTTATTATTTGTCAGTATATCATTTGGGCGGTTTCCAATTTGGATTATTATAAATAAGCTACAATGAATATTCTGTACATGCCTTCGTGTGAGCATATGCTGTCATTTTCTTGGGCAAATACCTAGGAGGGATATTGCCACAGCATAGTTTTATTGTGTATAAGAAACTGCCAGAATGCTTTTCAAGTGGTCATGCCATTTGCATTCCACCAGAAATATATGTGAGTTTCTTTTCTTTCCCATCCTCATCAATGTTTGGGGTTGTCATACTTTATTTTTAGCCATTCAAGTGGGTGTGAAGTGATATCTCATTGTGATGTCAGTAATCATGTCCCTGATGACTATTGCATTCAGTGTTTTTATGTGAGGAATTGGTCATTTTTGCTTCTGCGTTTGTTCAAACAGATTAGCCAATTTTACGCACTTGTTTACCATTTTATTATTTACCTGTGGGTGTACTTTATGTTACATAAAAACACGCCCACATCTATTGCGATATCTTCAACATAAACTGCACATATTTAAACTGTATAATTCTTTTTTTTGTTTTGTCTTTTATTCTTTTTTTTGTTATTTTTCTTTTATTATTTTTACTTTTTTAGATTGTATAATTTCATAAATTTGACATAAAATGTACACAACTCTGAAACCATCACCACAATCAAGGCAGTACACATATCCACTAGGCTCAAAGTTTCCTCATGCAATCTCTCTTCTCCTCCAATCTCAGGCACTCACTGATCCGCTTTCTGTCACTATACTTTAGTTTGAATATTTCAGATTTTAATACATGTACTAATAATATTAGTCTTGCTTTGAGCTTGCTTCTTTCACTCAAGAAAATTACTTAGAGATATCTTATTCTCTTGGTGCTGGTGTAACAAACTACCAGATTAGAGTGCAATGATTTGGATGTGTGCCCCCCAAAATTACAATGCTGTGAAATGGGACCAGGTAAGAGTAGAGCTTTGAAGAGACGATGAAGTGATGAAAGCTCCTGCCTGGTAAAAGCGTTTAGGCCGTTATAAAAGAGCCTTCCCAAAGCAGTGACCAGCTTGCCCGGCACCTCCCTAATTGTGAGGACACAGTGCTCCCACTCTGTAGAGGACACAGGAAGAAGGCTCTTATCAGACACAAATGCCAGCCCTTGATCTTGGACTTCCCAACCTTTAGAAGTCAGAGGAAGTGAATTTCCCAATCTTGATTGTTTGCAACAGCACACACTAAAGCACTGGGTGATTTACAAAGAACAGAACAGAAATGTATTGCTCACATAACCAGGACACCAGGAAGTCCAATTTCAAGGTGCCAGCAGATGCCGGGTGTGGTGAGGGTGGCTCTCCACTTCAAGATGGTGCCTCCTTCCTTGTCCTCAAGTGGCAGAAGAGACAAAGGGCAAAAAGGGGCCAGGAAGCCCTCCGAGGCATCTTTTACTAGGTCGTTATTCTCTTATGAATCGATCACTTCCCAAAGCCCTGCCTCTTCACATCATCACCTCAGGTTTAAGTTCCCACATAGGAGTTCTGGAGAGGTGCACACATGGAAACCGCGGCAGAGATCCATCCACAGTGATGTGCCTATGAAGTTCATTCCTTTTTACCACTGGATAACACCCCATGATGCATGTGCTAAAGTGCATTTCTCCACTCATCCACTGATGGGCATTTGGGCTATTCCCAGTCTGAGGCTGCAACAATAAGTCTTCTATGCAAAATCATGTCCAAGTCTTTACATACGTGTATCCTGCGTAAATACGGGGGAGTGGTATGACGGGAAAATATAGTAGAGGTCCCTCTCCCTCAACCCTCCCTCTCCCTCTCCCCTTCTCCCTCCTTCTCCCTCCCCCCTTCCCCCTCGCCCCTTCTCCCCACTCTCCCCCTCCCCCCTCCCTCTGGGCTGGTGTTGTGGCACAGTGGGTAAAGCTGCCACCTGGAATGCCAGCATCCCATATAGGTGTTGGTTCCTGTATCAGCTGGTCCATTTCTGATCAACTCCCTGCTCATGCACCTGAGAAAGCCCCTGAACCCACGTGGGAGACCCACATGAAACTCTTGGATCCTGGCTTCAGCCTGGCCCAGCCTTGGCCATTGCAGCCATCTGGGGAGTGCACCTAAAGATGGAGGATCTCTCTCTCTATCTCTATCTTGCTTTCTCCCTCTGTGTGTGTATGTGTGTGTGTGTGTGTGTACTTATCTAACTCTCTCAAATAAATAAATAAATCTTAAAGAACACAAGCACCAAACTGTTAGCCAAAGTGACTGTGCTGTTTTGCATTCCCCGCAGCAGCCTAAGGAAGCTCGAATTGTCCTGCAGTTGAGTCAACACTTACGTTGGCCAATCTCCTACCTTCACCCATTCTAATGGGGTGGTAGTGCAGTCCTAGTGCAATCTGAATCCGGGACTTCCCTGACCAGCAGTGTCGACTATATTGTCACGTCCTCATTAACCACTGGTACATCTTCTGTGGTGAGGAGTCTCCAAACCGCTCCCATTTTATTATTATTGGGTGTTTGTTTTCTACAGTTAGGTTGTAAGAGCAGTCTCTGTATACTCCAGAAACAAGTCCTTTGCCAAGGGTTTGCTTTGCAATTACTTTCTCATGGCAGTAGCTTGCCTGTTCGTTTTCTTTTTTTTTTTCTGTGTGTTTCTTTAATTTTCTTTAGAAGTGTCATTTGAAGGATGAAATCTTACATTGATGAAGCTACATTTATCATTTTTCTCTTTCCTAGATTGTGCTTTTGGCGTCATCTAGAAGTCTTTGTCTAAGCTTCTTGAAGTTTCGATGTTTTGGGTTGAGCAGTAAGGTTTCTGCTTGATCCTGAGTCAATTTTTCTACAGAGTGTGAGGAATGTGTCAAAGTGCACTTTTTTAAAGATTTATTTATTTATTATTGGAAAGGTACAGTAGCAAAGAGAGAGGGAGAAAGAGAGGGAGAGGGAGAAAGAGAGAGAAAGGGAGAGAGAGAGAGAAAGGGAGAGAGAGAGAGAGAGAGAGAGAGAGAGAGAGAGAGAGAGAGAATCTTCCATCTGATAGTTCACTCCCCAAATGGCTTCAACTGCCAGGGCTTGGCTAAGCCTAAGGCAGGAGCCAGGAGCGTCTTCTGGGACTCCCATGTGGGTTCAGGGGCCCAAACCCTTGGGCCTTCCTCCACAGCTTACTAGGTACATCGGCATGGAGCTGGATGGGAAGTGGAACAACCAGGTTGCGAACTGGTGCCAATATGGGAGGCTGGTATCACAGGCAGTGCCTTTACCTGCTGTGCCACAATGCCAGCCCTCAACGTTTTTTTGGGGGCATGTGAGTATCCAGTTATTCCAGCACCATTTGTCAAAAACACTGTCATTCTCCTCTGCACTGCTTTGTAACTGTGTCAAAATCACTTGCCCATAAGTGTTTGTATTTGTTTTGGGACTCTATGTAGTTCATCAATCTATTTTACATTTTCCCTCCAATACCATGTTTAATTAAATTGAATCTGTAGATCATTTTGGTGAAAATGGACATTTTACCAATACTGAAACTTTCACACTCGAATGATACACCTCTCTCTCTCACACACGTTATTTCAGTGTTAATTTTCTTTCAATAATGTTTTGTAGTTTTCAGGGTATAGGTCTTTCACCTCTTTTTTTTACTTTAAGAAAATGATTTTGCAAGGCAAACAGAGAGAGAGGGAGTGAGGATTGGGGGGGAGAGAGAGAAGGAGAAGGAGAAGGAGAAGGAGAGGAGGAGGAGGAGGAGGAGGAGGAGGAGGAGGAGGAGGAGGAGGAGAAAGATCTTCCAGCTTCTGGTCCACACTCCAAGTGCCTACAAAATCCAGGGCTGTATCAGGCCTGCCAAGAGGCAGGAATCCAGTCAAGGCACCCATGTGGGGTGGCAGGGAACCATCCAGTTGAGCCATCACCTGCTGCCTCCAGCGTGCACGCCATCAGGAAGCTGGAATGCGCAGTGGAGCCAGACATGAGCACAGACACTACAAGGTGGGACATGGGTGCCCCAAACAGCGACCTAACTGATGCTGTCTAACAAATGCCCACCCCTCTATCATATCGTTGATCAGAGGCATTCCTAGTATAACTATTTCTGAGCTGTGGTGATAGGTATTGCTACTAGAAGTTCATTCATTTCCCTTTACATAATTGAAAGGGCAGTGTTTGTGTGTGTGTTGTGTGTGAGAGAGAGAGAGAGAGGAGGAGAGGAGATAGAAGAGGAGAGGAGAGGAGAGAGAGGCAGATAGGAGAGGAGAGGAGAGGGGAGGAGATAGAGGAGAGGAGGATAGGAGAGGTGGAGAGGAGAGAAGGAGGATAGGAGAGGAGAGAGAGGAGGAGAAGAGAGGAGATAGAGGAGAGGATAGAGAGGAGGAGAGGAGAGGAGAGAGAGGAGATAGAGGAGAGAGAGGAGGAGAGGAGAGGGAGAGAGGAGGAGGAGAGGAAGAGGAGAGGGAGGAGGAGAGAGGGGAGGAGAGGAGAGGAGAGGGAGGAGGAGAGGAGAGAGAGGAGGAGAGGAGAGGAGAGGGAGGAGGAGAGGAGAGGAGAGGGAG